>NC_133326.1:503675750-503717803 GCF_042186555.1 Aquarana catesbeiana | reverse complement strand
CAAGGTCTAGGCTCTATAAGCCTATTTGCTAGCTGGTATGACCCATCCAGCGATGATTTTGGATGATATCTCCATCGCGCTGGTTCTGCTAGAGTGTCAAATATGTCCTAAAACTCTGAGCAAAGCTATAGCTTGAGAGCATGCTTGAAGTATCCCAATATCCATGGCATGGAACCAGTTATCTTTGGTGGTCCTGCATATGGGAGGAACAATCTTTTGTTCTCTTAGAATCCCAAAGCCACCTCAGATTGCCACCCAGTATGGTTATAAACACTACCCGTAACTAGGCAGAAAGCCAAATCTGATTACTCATGGCACATGGCCCAGATCCCAGTAGACATGTGCAGAACGAAAACATTTGTTTTGATTAGTTATTTACATAAATTTGTTTAATTCGTTTTCGGAATTTGTTACGTTTTCAAATCGAATTCGACTCGTTTTGCAATGATAATAAAAAATAATAGAAAATAAAGTAATATTATGAGTAAAACAGAACAAAATAGGATAGAAAATAAAAAAAATAGAATTAAATAGAAAGATTATAGCCATCTTCTAAAATTAGAATAGAATATAAATAACCATTTTCAAAAATTCAAATAGAATCAATTCGAATAGAGTAGAAAATAACACAATAGTATAGAAAAAAAAAACAGAATAGAATTATAACCATTTTCCTATTTTATTCTTTTGTATTCTATTCAAATTGATTCTATTTGAATTGTAGAAATATTTTTTTAAATATATATATTTTTATTTATTTTATTTTCTATTCAAATTTATTCTATTCAAAATTCAAATTTGGGAAGATTGTTTTTCAATACTAGTCTATTAATTTCTATTCTTTTCTATTGTATTCAAATTGATTCTATTTAAATTTTGGGAAATGGTTATATTTTTATTATATTCTTTTCTTATGTATTCAAATTTATTCTATTTGAAATTCAAATTTCAGGAGATGGTTATATTCTATTTGTTTCTATTATATTCGATTTTTTTTGTTATTTTGGATTAGTTTAAATTCAGTACTATTGTAACTCAGAAATTCGGATACATCCGAAATACAAAAATTTGTCCTATTTGAAACGAACCTCACATGTTTAGAGTCCAGCAAACCTCCTGACTGAGGAAAAAAAAAGAACCCTTAGAGAGGCTGCTTTCATGACTGAGCCTATACTCAAAACTGGACTGAAAGATCCCATCTGCAGCAGCAAACTGCCAAACTGCCAGGCCCTGATTCTGGCAAACTGCCTGCTGAGGATTTAGCCCTTGGAGTAAGGATTGAGCTATGATGTTAATCTCTAACTGGACTGGAGGCAATTCCCACCTGGAGCTGTAAGTCACCAAAGGATCCTTCCTAGCCTAAAGCTTTGATATTGGCAAATGTCCTGGCTGATGAGATAGCCCTTACGCCCCTTCCACACGAGGTGGATTCACTCAGCGGAGTCCGCCAGCTCAGCGGGAGATCGCTCTGTTGATCTCTGCTGAGCCCACAAATGACAGGTCCGTCTCTGCTCACTGAGCAGGGAGGGGCCTGTCAGAGCGCTGCTGATTCCTAGAGAGACAAGACGAAAACGGACAGCATGTCCATTTTCAATCAGATCGCATCCGATCCGCCAAGACGGATGGTGACCGTATCGCCATACATCTGTCTTGAGCGGATCGGATGGCAGATGTTTGTCAGCGGACACATCTCCGCTGACATCCGTCTCTCCATAGGAGTCAATGGATGGCCCACTCAGATCCACTTGAAAAATGGACAGGCAGATCCAAGCGGGCTTGTCGTGTTAAAGGGGCCTTAGAGTGCATGTCTACGTAGCTCAGTCTTTACCCAAGCTGGTCTGAAAAGAGATCTCATCTGGAGCTGACAAGGAAGTCCAGAGCAAGTAGAAAATCCCACCTACGTGTCTTGGCTCTCCCTTGAGTCTCAGATGCAGCCCTCCCCATCAAGCATTGGGTGAGTAAGGGATAGTCCACCCAAGAGATTTTGGCTATGGCTGGGACTGCAGAGATCTGCCCTCTAGGAGAGCTTAACCCCTTCAGATCCGCACTATAGCCGAATGATGGCTACAGCGCAGATCTGCTTTGCCGGGAGGCCATCAATAGACGTCCTCCCCTTGGCGCGCACTAAGATCACCCGAGTCAATGAGACTCGGGTGATCACAGATCGGAGTAAGGGATCGATCCTGAGCCCTTACCATGTGATCAGCTGTCAGCCAATGACAGCTGATCACGTGATGTAAACAGAAGATCTGTAATCTTTTTTTTTCCCCCCTTCTCACGCTGACAGGTTGAGGAGAAAAAAAAAAAAGAGCCGATCACCGGCTTCTATTGAAGGGACATAAGTCCCGAAGAGGAAGAGGCGAAGCTGCCTCATATGTGCCCACCAGTACCGCCTGCCAGTGCCACGAATCAGTGCCCACCAGTACATAAGTGCTAGCAATCAGTGCCACCTATCAATGCCCACAAGTGCCACCTATCACCGCCCACGAGTGGTGCCAATCAGTTCTGCCCATCAGTGTCACCTACCAGTGCCCTAATTTATACAAAAAACTGTTTTATAATTAAAAAAGACCAAATTTTTTAAATAAAAAAAAATAAACCCAGAGGTGATCAAATACCACCAAAAGAAAGGTCTATTTGTGGAGAAAAAAAAAAAAACAACAGGTTACAGTGCTGTATGACCGTGCAATTGTCATTCAAAGAGTGACAGCGCTGAAAGCTGAAAATTGGCCTGGGCGGGGGGTAGGTGCCCAGTAAGCAAGTTTAATCTTCTGCATTGTGTAATAAGGCTCTTTGATCCTGTAAGCACAGATCCTCCCCCTCCTGCAGTCACACTGGACAAGTCCAGATTAGACAGTCAGTCCTGCTGTACATGCTCAGTTTGATCTCTATTGCTGGAGAGAACATTTTCTGTTTGAGTTGAGCTGTTCAGGTCACATGATATTGACATCCCCACTGATACCTTGACACCACACATTTGGGTGTGTATTGGCTTTGTCTGGTGATATCAATGCATGTACTACTTTTACCGAACAAATATATATATATATATATATATATATATATATATATATATATATATATATACTGTATTTACTGCTGTTACTGTTATTGGCTTAGCAGTGCCCACCTCATATAGCCTGCGTGTGCCCCTCAGATGTAGCCTGCGTGTGCCCATAAGATTTACCCTGCGTGTGCCCATAAGATGCAGCCTGCATGTGCCCATAACATTCAGCCTGCGTGTCTCTCAGATGCAGCCTGCGTGTGTCTCTCAGATGCAGCCTGCGTGTGTCTCTCAGATGCAGCCTGCGTGTGTCTCTCAGATGCAGCCTGCGTGTTCCCCTCAGATGTAGCCTGCGTGTTCCCCTCAGATGTAGCCTGCGTGTTCCCCTCAGATGTAGCCTGCGTGTGTCCCTCAGATGTAGCCTGCGTGTGTCCCTCAGATGTAGCCTGCGTGTGTCCCTCAGATGCAGCCTGTGTGTGCCCATAAGATTCAGCCTGTGTGTGTCCCTCAGATGCAGCCTGCGTGTGTTTTTCAGATGCAGCCTGCGTGTGTTTTTCAGATGCAGCCTGCGTGTGCCCCTCAGATGCAGCCTCCGTGTGCCCCTCAGATGCAGCCTCCGTGTGCCCCTCAGATGCAGCCTCCGTGTGCCCCTCAGATGCAGCCTGCGTGTGCCCCTCAGATGCAGCCTGTGTGTGCCCCTCAGCTGTAGCCTGCGTGTGTCCCTCAGATGTAGCCTCCGTGTTTCCCTCAGATGCAGCCTGCGTGTGCCCATAGGATGCAGCCTGCGTGTGCCAGTCATGCAGCCTGCCTCTGCCCATTAGATGCCGCCTACCAGTGCCCGTCATGCAGCCTGCCAGTGCCTGAATCAGTGCAGTGATCTGTGTGTCACGGAGCTGTATTTGAATTGCCAGGGTTGCAGTAACAATGTCCCGCCTCCTGTGACCACGTCACACTGATTCAATGTCCCACCATTGGATCAGTGTGCCATCTGTCACAGGAGGTGGGACATTGTTACTGCGGTCTGTGCAGTTCAGCTCTGTGACACACGGAGATCACAGGGAGGAGGGAGGGGAGGAGGAGAAAGGAGAGGACTGGGGCGCACCAGAACGACACCCCCGTAATAGGCGGCCAAAATTTTAGTGCATCCCTAGTTTATATACAATCTGGTGTATATTGGATGCGTTTAGATGCTCTCTGCAGTATTTTTTATACATTTAGATGCACTCTGGTGTATTTTTGATGCATTTAAATGTTCTCTGGTGTATTTTTGATATGTTTAGATGCACGGTGGTGTACTTTTGATGCGTTTAGATGCACTCTGATGTATTTTTGATGCGTTTAGATGTTCTCTGTGTATATTTGATGTGCTCAGATGCACTTTGGTGTATTTTTGATGCGTTTAGATGCTATCTAGTGTAGGGCTGGGGAAAAAAAGCGATTTAAATCTTGAATCGAGTTGAGAGGTCAAATCGATTCAAAATGTAAGCAAATCGATTTTTTTAGATTTTTTTTTTTCCACCTCGCCGGTCCTGAGGCGCTGCGGGCATGAGTTTTTACGCGAGAAAGTGTCTGATTTGAAGATATTTAAAAAAGGGTAAATTAAGATCTGGGAGGGCAGCGAGGAGTTCTTCGTTATGAAAGAATTGGTGGGCTCTGATTTGTGGATTATTAGTGGAGTCTGGCGTATTATGTCCTAGGAGGCCCGGTAGGAAGTCAGGATTTTGTGTTAGTGGGGTCAAGGGCCCAGGGGATGGCGTTATATTGAGTGATTTGCATGCTAAGTTAAAGTTAAGTAGTGTGGGAGCTATTAGTGGGTGGGTGGAACATTCTTTTGGTACAGACGGTTTGGTTATCCAGGGAAGGTGTGATATTGGTATGTGAGCAAAGGCGTTTTCAATCTGGATCCAAGCTTTGTTGTGAGCGTGTACATGCCAATCGACAATTCTGGTGAGTTGGGATGCCCAGTAATACTTGTGAATATCTGGGAGGCCTATTCCACCTTCCCGTTTGGGTATGGTCAATTTGTTCCAGCTCAATCTGGGTGTGTTCGAGGACCATAGGAAGGTTCTACATGGTTGGAGATGATTTGGAAAGAGTGCTAGGTCCCCGGTCCTAGCACAAACCCTTCCAAATCACCCTCCTAGCACAAACCCACCGAAATCCCTCCTCCTATCACCCCCTCACCTGCTCTCAAATAACCATTCTAGCACAAACCACCCACCTCTACCCCAATTCCCCCTTCTAGCACATGGTTGTAGATGATTTGGAAAGAGTGCTAGGTCCCCGGTCCTAGCACAAACCCTTCCAAATCACCCTCCTAGCCACAAACCCACCCAAATTCCTCCTCCTATCACCCCCCTCACCTGCTCTCAAATCCCCCTTCTAGCACAAACCACCCACCTCTACCCCAATTCCACCTTCTAGCACATGGTTGTAGATGATTTGGAAAGAGTGCTAGGTCCCCGGTCCTAGCACAAACCCTTCCAAATCACCCTCCTAGCCACAAACCCACCCAAATTCCTCCTCCTATCACCCCCTCACCTGCTCTCAAATCCCCCTTCTAGCACAAACCACCCACCTCTACCCCAATTCCCCCTTCTAGCACATGGTTGTAGATGATTTGAAAAGAGTGCTAGGTCCCCGGTCCTAGCACAAACCCTTCCAAATCACCCTCCGAGCCACAAACCCACCCAAATTCCTTCTCCTATCACCCCCTCACCTGCTCTCAAATCCCCCTTCTAGCACAAACCACCCACCTCTACCCCAATTCCCTCTTCTAGCACATGGTTGTAGATGATTTGGAAAGAGTGCTAGGTCCCCAGTCCTAGCACAAACTGTGACGGACCTGGCCGGGACAGAGGCTGTTGGAGAGGACTGGGTGCGGGCCTGTTGCCTTTTGATTATGGGCCTTGGATTTTCAATGGAACGGTGCTCTTTGTGGGGTGAATTGGAGGTCCGGTCTGAACTGTACTAATCGGACTCAGTCGTGTATATATGTATATATTGTTTGTTGTTTGATTCTGTTGGGGACTCCTTGCTGTGGATCTGTGTCCCTGAAGAGGGAGGGGGGGTTCCTCCAGCAGCCCCCTGCTGATAAGACTGATTCATTCTGTTGGGACACATCCTGTGAGGAGATGCTGGTGTCATCAACCTGTGTTTATGTTAATTGAAAGAGCTGATCACATTAGCCACCAGCACTGGCTAGGAGACGAATGGTCTAGGCTGAGGAGGGGGTAGATTGTTGTTTGTATTGTTAATTGTAATTAGCTCCAGCTATTGTGTTTATATTAATGTGTGAAGCTCGGTGCCCACAAGTCTGTCATCTGGTCTGGGTACATTTTGTAGTAAATTAGCTCATGTTAATTAGGTTAGCTTTGAGTCATCCCTGCTGTATAAATGTGTGTGAGATCTCAAATAAAAAGTTAGTTCTGCTGTACTCCAAGACTGGTGTTGTCTAGTTCTTGGGGTTCCTATAGCCAGATCCATTGGACTCGTGTTCCAGAACTTAGGAAGCGGTATATGACGGAAGCACTCAAGCGGAGTGTGGGACGTTCCGTGACACAAACCCTTCCAAATCACCCTCCTAGCCACAAACCCACCCAAATTCCTCCTCTTATCACCCCCTCACCTGCTCTCAAATCCCCCTTCTAGCACAAACCACTCACCTCTACCCCAATTCCCCCTTCTAGCACATGGTTGTAGATGATTTGGAAAGAGTGCTAGGTCCCCGGTCCTAGCACAAACCCTTCCAAATCACCCTCCTAGCCACAAACCCACCCAAATTCCTCCTCCTATCACCCCCTCACCTGCTCTCAAATCCCCCTTCTAGCACAAACCACCCACCTCTACCCTAATTCCCCCTTCTAGCACATGGTTGTAGATGATTTGGAAAGAGTGCTAGGTCCCCGGTCCTAGCACAAACCCTTCCAAATCACCCTCCTAGCCACAAACCCACCCAAATTCCTCCTCCTATCACCCCCTCACCTGTTCTCAAATCCCCCTTCTAGCACAAACCATTCACCTCTACCCCAATTCCCCCTTCTAGCACATGGTTGTAGATGATTTGGAAAGAGTGCTAGGTCCCCGGTCCTAGCACAAACCCTTCCAAATCACCCTCCTAGCCACAAACCCACCCAAATTCCTCCTCCTATCACCCCCTCACCTGCTCTCAAATCCCCCTTCTAGCACAAACCACTCACCTCTACCCCAATTCCCCCTTCTAGCACATGGTTGTAGATGATTTGGAAAGAGTGCTAGGTCCCCGGTCCTAGCACAAACCCTTCCAAATCACCCTCCTAGCCACAAACCCACCCAAATTCCTCCTCCTATCACCCCCTTACCTGCTCTCAAATCCCCCTTCTAGCACAAACCACCCACCTCTACCCCAATTCCCCCTTCTAGCACATGGTTGTAGATGATTTGGAAAGAGTGCTAGGTCCCCGGTCCTAGCACAAACCCTTCCAAATCACCCTCCTAGCCACAAACCCACCCAAATTCCTCCTCCTATCACCCCCTCACCTGCTCTCAAATCCCCCTTCTAGCACAAACCACTCACCTCTACCCCAATTCCCCCTTCTAGCACATGGTTGTAGATGATTTGGAAAGAGTGCTAGGTCCCCGGTCCTAGCACAAACCCTTCCAAATCACCCTCCTAGCCACAAACCCACCCAAATTCCTCCTCCTATCACCCCCTCACCTGCTCTCAAATCCCCCTTCTAGCACAAACCACTCATCTCTACCCCAATTCCCCCTTCTAGCACATGGTTGTAGATGATTTGGAAAGAGTGCTAGGTCCCCGGTCCTAGCACAAACCCTTCCAAATCACCCTCCTAGCCACAAACCCACCCAAATTCCTCCTCCTATCACCCCCTCACCTGCTCTCAAATCCCCCTTCTAGCACAAACCACTCATCTCTACCCCAATTCCCCCTTCTAGCACATGGTTGTAGATGATTTGGAAAGAGTGCTAGGTCCCCGGTCCTAGCACAAACCCTTCCAAATCACCCTCCTAGCCACAAACCCACCCAAATTCCTCCTCCTATCACCCCCTCACCTGCTCTCAAATCCCCCTTCTAGCACATGGTTGTAGATGATTTTGAAAGAGTGCTAGGTCTGCGGTCCTAGCACAAACCCTTCCAAATCACCCTCCTAGCACAAACCTTCCCAAATCCCTCCTCCTAGCACAGCCCACCCTATCTCTCCTAGCACAACTCGCCTAATCCCTCCTAACACAGCCCACCCTATCCCTCCTAGCACACTAAACTCCCTAATCCCTCCTAGCACAACCCCCTCACCTCTACCCTGATCCCAACAACCTGGTGTGTTTGGCTTCATTTCAGCTTCTGCATGGCTTTCCATTCGTCACTGACAAAGGAAAAGCCATCAAACAGCTTCTGTTTCTCGGCTGAAATAGGATCCATAGGTTTTCCCCAATCATTCATGTTGTTCATCAGGTCTTCCGGTTCTATCGTCTCTCTTGTCAAGTTTCTGAAGCCCTAAAAAAGAGAAATCCATGAGATCCACTACTAATTACAAGAAATGCCCCTATGACCTCTGTGAGATGTCAAATACCAGTCACCACTGTGCATAAGTAAAGATGAGGATTTTCACTATTAGAATTGTGCAAACTCACTTCTGAATAGTTTATATTTGTCCCCTAATCTCACTTTACTCACTTCTCCTGAGTCTTCAGATTGAGAGTCAGACTGAGATCTGCCAGTTGCTATCTTCACATTCACAGTTTTACACATTGGGGTTGATTTAGTAAAGGCAAGTATTCTGTGTACTGCAAGTGAGCTTGCTTTAGAGCTAAGTAAATGAGGTAAAGCTTCACTTTGCAAAGAATACCCAATCGCTTGCAAGGAAAAAAAACACATTTTTACTTGCACATGATTGGATGATAGAAATCAGCAGAGCTTTCCCTCGGATCTAGAGCAGCTGCACTTGCACTACACAGTATATTGTTTCCTCTATAAACACCCCCGCTAAAAGTGTCATGATTGGTCACAGCTGTGTACAGTGACAGATTGGTGGACCATACACACACTGCTCAGATTTTTTTACTTACCTTCCTTTGTACGAAAAAAGGAGGGGGTGCCTTCCCCGCTTCCAGTTCCTTCCAGTTGATGCCGTTGAAAAATGGATGATCTTGTATGTCGGCAATGAAATCATTGCGTCTGCATGGATCTTTACATAGGAGCTGTAGGGGAAAAATAGAAAAACATGAAATGACAGCTATGGCATAACATTGCTAAGAAGTCTATTTATACAGTCCTGTGGCCTTCACTCTCCGCACATCGCAATAAATACTCCACACGGCGCTGGCAATGTACATCCTATTAATAAAATGCTGAGCGCAATGTGGCGTCTGCGGTGTGTTCTCTGCATAATGCTGCAAATAATGCGTGATTATAGGATATGAGTGCTGTCACATGACACTTTTTAAAAAAATTTTATACAGTCATTACAATGAATGGGGCTTCACTTTTTTCAGAGTCCCAAAGCAAGTGAAGTTCCAATCGTATTTATAAAGCACACTGACTCCTTGGCTGAGCCTATATGTCTACTTTCCCTGTCCCACTTGGACTGTCACTACGTACCTTTTCCAGAAAGTCCTTGAGGTCGGGGTCAGTGCCGTCTGGGTATCGTGGCACTTCATACATTATGGTTTTTGTATCACCGTAACGGCCATTATAGAGGGGATAAGCAAAGATTAGCTCAAATAGTAAGACCCCCAATGCAAAGTAATCCACGGCTCCATCATACGGAATCTTGAAAAACATCTGTGGGAAAATCAGGGAGAGAGAGTAGGATTAGAGTGATAAATCAGACTGGAAAGCAGCATCATTTAGAACAAGGCTCCACCCAGATGTTTTCATTTAAATGTATAATTTAGGTAATTTAGAATCATCCAACTTCTATGTGGAGCCAACATAAACTATCCATTACACACTGTCCAGATTCACTGTCTGTACACACAAAATATAAGTACAATTCTCTGATCCTTGGTCAAATTGCAAGAGTAATTTTTATCCTGACACTAAGATTAATGATATCAGGGATACATAATATATGAATTTCAAATAATCCTAAACAAAGAGATGGGACCCCCAGGACTGGGTGGTAACTGGACAGGACCCCCAGGACTGGGTGGTAACTGGACAGGACCCCCAGGACTGGGTGGTAACTGGACAGGACCCCCAGGACTGGGTGGTAACTGGACAGGACCCCCAGGACTGGGTGGTAACTGGACAGGACCCCCAGGACTGGGTGGTAACTGGACAGGACCCCCAGGGCTGGATGGTTTTTGAGCTAAATTTCAATTGCAGAACACAAATTTGAGATTTCTACAGTCCAGTTAAAGCAGTTATTTACTTTCCTTATATGTCTCCCAGTTATTGGCACATTAAAGAGAACCTATCCTTGTGGATTAAACTTGTCCCAGCTTAAAATGTATTTTAGTCCTGAGACCTGTGATTATTCTACCTCCAAAAGGTAGACCAGGGCAGGCCACACTAGGACTTGCTAGCTTTGGAACTAGCACTGCCGCTGGGAGTCGGCTTTCTTTAGTGCCAGATGGGACCCTCAGCTGAGACTGGTTCTTTATTGACAGATTTATACAGGTTTCTTCAGGACTAATATAATAGATAATTGCTGTGTGCATATTGGAAAAGCAGATAAATGTTATTTTACTTACTTCTGGGGCCCCATTTAGCATAAATTTAAGGTATTCTGTCACCATGTTGAATCCATACACGTTGGTTACTGCTATGCCGTAGTCAGCAATTTTTACATGACCGGTGCTATCTACAAGAATGTTATCAATCTTGATGTCCCTGTGGAGAAGAAAAAAAAAGTGTCAGGCCTGCAGTTCAGACAATTATCCCCCTTATAACCCAATATTACTGATGCACAGAGGGATCAACAATCACAAAGCTCCCTTTTCTAGCACAGTCCATGCACAGCTTGATATGATTCAGGACACAGTCATATCTTTCATGAACTTATTGCACTAAATGAGCTGCGCTGTCATTAACCACTTACCTTCCACCGTACAGACCACTACTGGGCTGTTTATATACAACACCTTTGGGCAGCTGTTGTGCCCTCTAACCACTGTGTACCGAGCCATGCTTGTACAGCTCAGTACACAGACACACTGTGCAGAGCTGATCTGAACAGCTCAGTACCTTGCGATCGCTGTGATGACCACAATGTTAATCACTTCCCTTCCGCTTACAACAGAGGAAGAAGAAGAATTGTAGTAACTCATGAATAGATGGATCTACAGCAGCTGAACCATTCATTCATTTGGGGGGGGGGGTGAACTGTAAAATGATTGAAGAATATTATATTACCTGTGAACGATGCCTCTGGAATGCAGGTACTGCAGACCACACACGAGCTCCGCTGCCAGGAGTCTGAGCGTGGGGAGCTCAAATGGGACCGAGTAGTCCAACATGTTAAAAAGATGTCCTCCTCTCATATAGTCCATAACATAGAATAAGTAATTCTGGGGAAAGAATACAGACAGGTCAGTGAATGAATTTCAATTAACAGGTCCAAATGAAAGTAACATGTTACAATTTTCTATCAAAACACACTACGTGATATCTATCTATCTATCTATCTATCTATCTATCTATCTATCTATCTATCTATCTATCTATCTATCTATCTATCCCATATACAGCTGTAAATGACACCATTGTATAATTTGCTATAGCATCTCACTTTCAAGCAGTTGCTGTAAATATTGTAGTGTTCCATGGAGAAAGGACACATACACTTTTATAAGCACTGTACATTATTTGGTAACATGTTTCTGGTGTCTTCTCCTACATCGGATTAATGTCATCTCATCCTGGATTCAAGCAATGGATTCAAGCAATGTTTGTGCTCCTGTAACATTTTATATATACTGTTCATTTGATAATTCTGAATTTTTAGCTTTTCCAAAATTAGACTTACCTCCGTCTGGAATGCGGCATAAGCATGGGTGCAGAAAAGACTGCCCCCAGCCTTCTCCAGAACTATGCGCTCATTGAGGATCATGTCTGTTTTTTTGCCAGTTGGAATCGACTTTTGGACTATTTTCACAACCACCAGTCTTCCGCTGTCACGATGTGTCGCCAGCACCACCTGTAGAAGAGAGACAGTTAATACATAATCTTTTCCATGCACTCTAGCTGTAACATCATTATTAGACAATCCTCATGTTCTATGCCTAATTATCTATCTTCTTTTTATGCCCTGTTGGTTTTGCCATTTGCTGAAATTTGACCGACTACCATATGTACCATATACACAGAGAGACTCCGTCAGCCTTATTCACCACAGGAGGCTTATTCATAAATATCACAACCCAGACCAACCAATCAGAATTTACTCTGCAAAAGTCTGGTTGCTGCACTGCCAGGCACAGTGTGACACTCCTTATTAAAATGTTCTCTTGCAGTGGGGTCACCCTCTGCACTACAAGGGTTAGTTGCTCATTGTACCTTGGGGATAATCAATAAGGTGATATACTGTATTTACTGTATTCTTTACTCCCGCAGGCTTACTCTGCACTGCATGATCACTCCCTTCGAAGTCTCTTCCCTTCATTGCCTGGCCAGTTGCAGCTCTGATCTCATCCCATATAGTGCAGATCCAGGAGTCCTGCATTATATGGAGGATGTTGAGGGCCATGGGAAGCGGAGGAGAGCACTGGCTGCCAGGGAAGTGATTAATAAGTTAAGGATCTCACCATATTCACCTTCCCTAGGCAAAATGAGCATTTAACCCTTGCAGTAGTTGGGGGCGAGGGTGTAGAGATACTCTTGCTCAGAACTTCATTCCCCTCCTTTCCCCGCAGACTTAGCTGAGTGTACATGTTTATGCTGCACATGGTGTACAGTCTTCTGTGAGGAGGGTCATATTGTGTCCCCCCCAGTGTTTATGGCCCCTCTTTGTAGTTACCTTTGATCACTTACCTTCCTAAAGCCTCCTTTAAGTATCGTATGGAAGATGAAGTCCTCTGGACCCAGGGAGGCCGTTTCACATTCTTTGCTTTTTGTGCTGTGAGTCAATGTCGTTCCGCTAACTCCTAGAGAAAGAGAGAAAAAAATGATTATTAAATATAAATAATTATAAAAAACAATATAATAATAATAAAATAAATTTCTCCTCTTTATTGCTCATTTCTGCAAGTGTTCTAATTTACTATCGCTGTTTTATACCTGGTCTAAAACCACTTCTGACGTAAAGGGACACTTTTTGGTTGCTATGGACAATCTCCAGTTTCCAGGCAGAAAGAACAGTATATATCATATAAAACTGCATGCAGGGCATTGGACAAAGCACTGGGGACAAAAGGGATGTGAAATCATTTCATACAGTACTGTAATCTGTAAGATTACAGTACTGTATGTGTTATGAATTTTCTTTTTCTTTTTTGCGTCGGCACACAGGACATTGGGGCGGAGGACAGAGCCCACGGACACAGCGGGGGGGACATCGCAGGATCCTGGGGACGAGGTAAGTAACCTCTTCCAGGATCCTGCAATGCAATCCCGAGTGTGGCTCAGGGTTACTGCTAATGGTGCTGAAATTTAACCCCGAGCCACACTCTGGAAAACCACCAGGGAGGCTACTAACAGGTCAGCAATTGGAGCCCCTGTATTGTTTTTACAGGTTCCCTTCAAACCATTCCTGCTAGCTCCTTATGACCCTTTCATCTGTCATCTTTTGCTGGCCAGCTTGGTCTGTTAAAGGAAACTGAACCACAGACTTACTGACCAGATCACCAGGTGATAGCACCAGGTTATAAACTGTTACAGGTGGGACTCAGAAAAACAAAGACTGCAGTCTGCTGACGGCCTGTATCATGTATGTAATTTTTCTTTCCTGTCAGAGTTATACTTTAACATTTTTAGATCTTTTGTATAACAAACCAAATTTCCGCTGTTTGAATTCAGTTTTATCTAATGTTGAAGTTGATGGAGAAATACCTCCCCCCCCCCATGTACTACATGATGATCTGTTGGTATAAAACTTACCTGCTTTGTCTGTTCTTCCTTTCTTGGTCTCAGGACTCTCACATTCAGTCTCTTCAGTGGATTTCCTCTTCTTGCCTCTCTGTTCTGTAGCCGGCTGTATTGTCTCTCTAGCACCATCCTCCTCTGAAGAGCTCTGTACTGTCCTCTTCTTCACCACAGGACTCTCACATTCAGGCTCTTCAGTAGATTTCCTCTTCTTTCCCCTCTGCTGTGCAGAGCTCTGTCCTGTCTCTGTAGTGCTGTCATATTTGCTCTGCTTCCTTGTAGTATCATCTTCCTCCTCTGAAGAGCTTTGTACTGTCCTCTTCTTCACCACAGGACTCTCACATTCAGGCTCTTCAGTAGATTTCCTCTTCTTTCCTCTCTGCTGTGCAGAGCTCTGTCCTGTCTCTGCAGCGCTGTCATATTTGCTCTGCTTCCTTGGGGTTGCACCATTCCCCTCCACAGAGTCCCGTCCTTCCTCTCTAGTGCTATCAGATACTTCCTCTCTGCGCCTCTTTCTGGTGCTCATATCTGAATTATTAGATGTTGAACAGCAGACGTTCTCAACTCTGCTGACTTCTTCTTCCTCCTCCTTAGATTCCCTAAGTTGCCTCTGGGAGATTGGAGCAAAAGGCTCCTTCCTCTTACGGATCTGTCTCACCATTTTATTATTTTATTTTTATAAATTTAAGTATAAACAAACTGCTCTTTAACTCCTAGACTGTAATGTCCTTCCTCTAATATATATTATATAATGTTCTGTATAACAGAATGAATAATTAATCAACTCTGAAATGGAGCAACTGAAAACACGTCTGCACTCTACGAGCTTCTAGTTAGAAGTGTCAGAGTGGCATCTGTGAGCAGCTGTTTATCAGGTAGGACTCACTATGACATCATCACTGAACATGCGTTGCCACGGCAACTAGCTCTTCCTGGGTGGCAGTTATTATGCAAATTAGCAAAATCTCTGCAACATTACTGGTCAGCAGATGTGACAGTTATTATGCAAATTAGTTCAAATTTCCTTCCAGGTGTCATTTACCTCCTCTGACATGTTCTGTAGTGTTGTACAATCGCAAATTATTTTACATTAATATAATTATAACTGACATATTCTACTTTTTTTTTTTTCAACATTGGCTGGATCCAGCACACAACACTTATGTAAAATGTATGTGTTAATTGTATTTTTTTGTTAATTAACATGGACCCTGCCTTCATGAGCTTCTGAGGGTTTAAATGGACAGCTTCATTTGCCCTTCAACCAGCAGAGCAGTGACATGCTAGCTCCCTGTGAAAACTAGATAAGCATCTCCTTGCTGAATGTATATGTCAGTGTTTATTACAGCTTGGCAGTTTGCACAGCTAATATAGGGGGTTGTAAAGGCTTGTGTTTCTTCACCTTAATGCTTCATATGCATTTAGGTGAAAAAACACCTGGCAGTCACCGCACCACAGCCCCCCCCCCGGTTTACTTACCTGAGCCCCTTCATCTCCTTGGCGGGGACGCGCCGTTCTTCTCTCCACGGAGTCTATGGACGCCGAATGAATGACTCAGGAGCGCGCCCGCAAGGTAACCCCCTCGGGAGAGCACTTCTCCTAGGGGGTTATCTAATGCGGGGAGGAGCCGCTGCGGAACACCAGAAGAGGACGTTCGGGCCACTCTGCACTACGAGGTGCACAGTGGAGGTAAGCATGACATGTTTGTTATTTAAAAAAAAAACTTAAAAGCTTAAGTATCACTTTAAGTTTTTTTTTAATTCTGCTTTTTAGGTCTGTCTGGGTCCCCTCTATGAGATATATTCAGCTACCCATCCACCTGTAATTATTTAACCACTTGCTTACTGGGCACTTAAACCCCTCTCCTGTCCAGACCAATTTTCAGCTTTCAGCGCTGATGCACTTTGACAATTGCACGGTCATACAACACTGTAACCAAATGAAATTTTTATCATTTTTTTCCTACAAATAGAGCTTTCTTTTGGTGTTATTTGATCACCTCTGCGGTTTTTATTTTTTGTTAAAAAAAATTTAAAATGACCGAATTTAAAAAAAAAAAATTTATATATTTTTATATTTTGTTTTCAAATTTTGCAAACAGGTAATTTTTCTTCTTCATTGATGTACACTGATGAGGCGGTACTGATGGGCACTGATAGGTAGCAGTGATGGGCACTGATTGGTGGCAATATTGGGCACTTATTGGCACTGATAGGCAGCACTGCTAGGTGGCACTGATTGGCACCACTGGTGGGCATTGATAAGTGGCACTTGTGGGCATTGATAGGTGGCACTCATGGGCATTGATAGGTGGCACTGGTGGGCACTGGCAGGGTGTACTGGTGTGCAAAGATGAGGCAAAATTGCCTCTTCCTCTTCGGGACCAATGTCCCTTGCACATAAACTGGTGATCGGCTTTTTTTTCTCCTCACACTGTCAGCGTAAGGAGAAAAAAAAATGATTACCGAGCTTTTGTTTACATCATGTGATCAGCTGTCATTGGCTGACAGCTGATCACGTGGTAAGGGGCTGGGTTTGGCCCCTTACTCAAATCTGTGATCACCCGAGTCTCAGTGACTTGGTAATCACAGCGCGCACCCTGCGTGCAAAGGGGAGGCCATCTTCAGGTCCGTGCTGTGGCCGTCATTCGGCTATAGCGTGGACGCCAAGTGGTTAAACCTGTGAAATGAATCGCCTCAGCTGATGCACCTAATCTCAGAATTAAAATAGATAGGCACATGCATATCGTGTGTGGCTACTTTTACACGGAGGCATTGGGGGCATCGGCGGTAAAGCGCTGCTATTTTTAGCAGCGCTTCACCGTCTTTTTTGCTGAGCATTTCAGCCACTAGCGGGGCGCTTTCAACCCCCGCTAGTTGCGGGAAAAGGGTTAAAATCTACCGCAAAGCGCCGCTTTGCTGGCGATTTGGCGTCGCTGCCGATTGATTTCAGTGGGCAGGGGCGCTTTAGGAGCGGTGCATACACTGCTCCTACAGTGCTGCAAAGATGCAGCTTGCATGACTTTTTTTACCATCCTGCCAGCGCACCGCTCCAGTGTGATAGCCCTGAGTTTTTTACACTGGAGTGAAAGGAGAGGCTCTTTACAGGCACCATTTTTAGCGCTATAGCGCCTGTAAAGCGCATCAATGTGAAAGCAGCCTGTGTTTATGTGTGTGTGTGTGTGTGTGTATATATATATATACAATCTTTATAATCTTTATGTCCAAACAGTACTTCTTTTTCGCTCTCTTCTGTGTGGATTCTAAACCGACCCAGTGGAGTTCAGGCTGATTGCCCTGGCGCCTGTGCCCTCTACTGGTACTCCTCACATGTATGTAAATATTTTATTATACCTTTTCATGTGACATCACTGAAGAAATTACACTTTCCTACAATGTAAAGTAGTGAGTGTACAGCTTGTATAACAGCGTAAATTTTCTGCCCCCTCAAAATAACTCAACACACAGCCATTAATGTCTAAACCATCTGCAACAAAAGTGAATACACCCCTAATTGAAAATGTCTAAATTGGGCCCAATTAGCCATTTTCCCTCCCCGGTGTCATGTGACTTGTTAGTGTTACAAGGTCTCAGCTGTGAATGGGGAGCAGTGTGTTAAATTTGGTGTTATCGCTCTCATTCTCTCATACTGGTCACTGGAAGTTCAACATGGCTTGTCATGGCAAAGAACTCTCTGAGGATCTGAAAAAAAGAATTGTTGCTCTACATAAAGATGGCCTAGGCCAGTGATGGCAAACCTTGGCACCCCAAAAGTTTTGGAACTACATTTCCCATGATGCTCAACTACACTGCAGAGTGCATGAGCATCATGGGAAATGTAGTTTCAAAACATCTGGGGTGCCAAGGTTCGCTATCACTGGCCTAGACTATAGGAAGATTGCCAAGACCCTGAAACTGAGCTGCAGCATGGTGGCCAAAACCATATAGCGGTTTAACAGGATAGAAGAAACCTTGCCATGGTCGACCAAAGAAGTTGGGTGCACATGCTCAGCCTCCTATCCAGAGGTTGTCTTTAGGAAATAAATGTATGAGTGCTGCCAACATTGCTGCAGAGGTTGAAGGGGTGGGGAGTCAGCCTGTCAGTGCTCAGACCATACGCCGCACAGTGCATCAAATTGGTCCGCAAGGCTGTTGTCCCAGAAGGAAGCCTCCTTCTAAAGATGATGCACAAGAAAGCCCGCAAACAGTTTGCTGAAGACAAGCAGACTAAGGACATGGATTACTGGAACCATATCCTGTGGTCTGATGAGACCAAAATAAACTTAATTGGTTCAGATGGTGTCAAGCGTGTGTGGGGGCAACCAGGTGAGGAGTACAAAGACAAGTGTGTCTTGCCTATAGTCAAGTATGGTAGTGGGAGTGTCATGGTCTGGGGCTGCACGAGTGCTACCGGCAATGAGGAGCTACGGTTCATTGAGGGTACCATGAATGCCAACATGTACTGTGACATACTGAAGCAGAGCATGAACCCCTCCCTTCAGAGACTGGGCCACAGGGCAGTTTTCCAACATAACGACCTCAAACACACCTCCAAGATGAGCACTGCCTTGCTAAAAAAAGCTGAGGGTAAAGGTGATGGACTGGCCAAGCATGTCTCCAGACCTAAACCCTATTGAGCATCTATGGGGTATCTTTAAACGGAAGGTGGAGGAGCGCATGGTCTCTAACATCCACCAGCTCCATGATGTCGTCATGAAGGAGGACTCCAGTGGCAACCTTTGAAGCTCTGGTGAACTCCATGCCCAAGAAGATTAAGACAGTGCTAGAAAATAATGGTGGCCACACAAAATATTGACACTTTGGGCTCAATTTGAACGTGGTGGAAGGTTGTACTCACTTTTGTTGCCAGTGGTTTAGACAATAATGGCTGTGTGTTGAGTTATTTTGAGGGGACAGCAGATTTACACTGTTATACAAGCTGTACACTCACTACTTTACATTGTAGCAAAGTGTCATTTCTTCACTGCTGTCACAGGAAAAGGCATTCTAAAATATATACAAAAGTGTGATGATGGGGTGTACTTTCTTTTGTGAGATAGAGAGTGAGTGTGTGTGTATGTATGTGTATATATAATATATATATATATATATATATATATATATATATATATATATATATATATACAGTAATACCTCAAAATGCAAGTAACGCGGTTAACGAGCGTTTCACAATACGAGCTATTACTGTATTTTTAAAAAAATCCTGACTTGGTTTGCGAATGTTGTCTCGCAAAACGAGCAGGATTTAAGTCTCTGCGGTGTGCAGTTACCACATTTGGCCAGAGGTGCGGGGGTGTCGGTGACACTCGGATGCACTCGGTTTCCGAGTGCATCCGTGCAGTCTCCGATTATTTCCGAGTCTCCCCGGCGCCCCTCCACCCCTGGCTTCATGCTGTACTGCATACAATAGAAGTCAATGTGGAACAAATTATCTTAGTTTCCATTGACTTCTATGGAGAAGCTCGCTTTGATATGCCAGTGCTTTAGATTACAAGCATTCTGGAACGGATTGTGCTTGTAATCCAGGGTTCTATTGTATATATGTGCGTGTATTTATGTATGTATGGAGAAACCAAACAGTAAAGTTACCCCAATTTTTTTTGTATAATGTGAAAGATGATGTTACACCGAGTAAATAGATACCAAACATGTCACGCTTTATAATTGCACGCACTTGTGGAATGGCGACAAACTACGGTACCTAAAAATCTCCATAGGCGACGCTTTAAATTTTTTTTACGGTTACCAGGTTAGAGTTACAGAGGAGGTCTAGTCCTAGAATTATTGCTCTCGCTCTGACGATCGCGGCGATACCTCACATCTGTATGTGTTTTCTTTGCTGCACGGGGACGGGGGCGCTTTAAAAAAAAAAAATGTTTTCTTATTTATTTTATTTAATTTTATATTTATTAATTGTGTTTAAAAAAAAAAATTTTTGATCGCTTTTTTTGCTGTCACAAGGAATGTAAACATCCCTTGTGACAGTAATAGGTGGTGACAGGTACTCTTTACTACTTTGCACTTTAAAGTATTTAGATCGCCGAAAATGGCAATTCTGAATACTGTGTATTTTTTTTTAAAACCGGCGCCATTAGCAGCCGAGTAAACGGGAAGTGACGTTATGACGTTGCTTCCGTGTTCATTATTAGCAGGCTGGAACGAAGCCATTCACGGCTTCGTTCCAGTCCGTCCCCAGCCGCCTGAGGCGGCCGATTGGTTATCGGGCCTCCTGATGGAACGGGAGGCCCAGTAAGAGCGCCGGGAGGGGGGAGACGTCCCCTCCCGCTCCTCCGGTATAACAGCCGAGCGGCTTTTTTTTCAGTTGTTATAATTGGATAGCTGATCGCCAGCTCTAAAAAACAGTACCGGGATAATGCCTGCAGCTGCGGGCATTATCCCGGTATAACCCTAGAAAAAAGCCGAGTAGGTACATCTGCGTACGATCGGCGGGAAGGGGATATATATATATATATATATATATATATATATATATTATACTGCATCACATATTTTTATCTCTCGTTTCATTTCCATTTTCAGCTGCTATTTGGCGTTGAGAGCCTCTGTTTAGCTTACTTTAAATTCGTGTTGTCAGACATTTTAAGCTTAAAATGGGGAAAAAGACCCTCCTTATGGGATTTTGAAGGCAACCAAAAAAGAAAAATGCATAACCATTTATATATAAAACTTTTTAATGCAAAGCTCTAAAAAGACATTGCCTTGGTAAAAACACGCATGGCCCTATTTATGCCAAGATGCATTGTACACATCAATATGCCGTTGATATTTTGGCTATGTTACATATCTCTTTGGAGGGTTTGTTATTCAGCAGGTAGTTTGCTTGGACATCATGCATCCAATGCGTTTTAGATTTATTAATTAATCTCTTCTTCAGGGATGATTAGATGCCCGGGAGCGAGCCAGCACAAGTTCCCCCATAGCAAGCAGCTTGCTATGGATGCACTCAGCGGAGGGGAGGAGCCAGGGGTGCCATCATGGAACCCAAAAAAGAGTATTGGGTTGCTCTGTGCACAGAGCAAGGAAGTATATCATCTTTGTTTTTTGTAAGGTTTACATTCACTTTAATACAGCCTTAACACTTGCTGCGGATGTGCTGTGCCTTGTTAACACAGTTGCTGAGACCCACATATCATGCACAGGCTGTTTTTTCTGTTGTCTCTAACCTCCAGGTGCTGTATGTAAGCAGTCCATTGAAGGCTATTGGGGCACAGTGGCTGCACAGACACAGCCACTTGTCCTACATACACGGGCCAATTACCCTCTTGTCTGTCACATCAGAATGAGCGGCTGTGTCTGTGGCTCTTTTTCAGTGGGCTGCTTGTATGCAGCTCTCAGAGGTTAGGTACACTGGAAAAAACAGTGAATGAGACCTGAAGAATATTTTCCCCATTTTAAATGAAGTTTGCACATCCATCGGGTTTAGTTGTTCCCTGTCCTTGAGTTCTTATAGGAACAGAAGAATCTCTTTTTCTGGGATTCCGGAAACTCCTCAAAGTAAAGCCATGGTTTACCCGTGTAGGGCAAAGCAGCAGGGTTTCTTCAGTGCAGACCTCCACTAATACATATATTTATCTTTCTAATCTTTCACTCTGCTGTTGCCATGTTCAGCCCCAAGAAGAGAAAATAAAGCCCTGTGCAAGCTGCTAGAATTGTTGCTTACATAAAAACATGGACTCCGTCTTTGACAGCGCTGATTAGACCAGCTCCACCAAACCCCAAAAACACTGTCTCTTGGCTCCTGTTGCTGATTAGAGCCAAAAGCTAAGTTTATGCTTCTGGGCATTAAAGGCTAAGTGCACTTTAAAACAAAGTTCACATATTCTATTTTTGTGCCATTTCATGAACTTGCCCAACCCACCCTTCTCCACAGATGTATACTTACCATGATCCAGGTGGTCATGGCTCTGCTGTCTGCTTTACATCCAATATTGCAAGTCTTCACTGTCCTGATTCTATTTGTGCATTACAGCTCCATAGACTTCACTGGGCCGGTCTCTGGCCACAGGACAAAGCCCCATATGGGGTATTACTTTGAAGCGATGACCAGTACAGTGAAGACCTCCTTTGAACACTGATGCTCCTATACATTGATGTTTACCCCTACGTGCGAGTACAGTGTGTGTGCTAGTTTGGAATTCAGAGTAATTTGCCACATACTTGCGGGTAAACACAGTGACACAGGTGCATCAGTGTTAAACTGGAACTCCAATCATTATTTTGAAAATTAAGTCAGCAGCTACAAAACACTGTAGCTGCCAACTTTTAATAAATCAGACACTCGCCTGTCCCAGGATCCAGCACTGTGTTCACCTGAGAATCTGGTGTAGACAGTCTTCTGCCCTCAGCGTCGGCATCCTAACTGTGGGCACTCGGCTATGACAGTTTGTGGTTTCACAGCCGCCTGGCCACTCACTGCACATGGCGCAAGGTGCACTTCGCTTTGTGAATGGTTCTCCCTCCGGTAAAAAAGTGCCAAATGTAGCAGAGAAGGCCTTAAAATGGAACTTCCAATTTGGGTGAAGTTCTGCTTTAACAGAAGTGCGGCCATGTACCGCCATTCACTTGTATATGGCCAGCTGTACGTGCCACCTGTGGCTCCCCAGATGCTGGAAATTGTACGCTTGAGTGATTTTGAGCTTCTAAATGTCCCTGTGCTTTAGACCTAAATGTAGCAGCAATCTGTTTATCGAAAAAAAACATTTGCAGTATTGTGACCTGTCTCTGCTTGATTTTAGTGTTACCAAAGGTGGCAAGATCACTCTGCCAAACAGATCAATAAAACCCTTCCCAATTGCTGTCGTACATCAGGATAACTTTTTTAAAGGTAATTTTTTTTTTTATTTCTTTCAATACTGGTAACTACTTTGAGATGAATTCTAGCAACACAGCATGTCATGGGGTAATATAAAACCTGCTGACCCTTGCTGCTTTTGTGTGTTTTTATCCTTCATGCTCATGTCTTCCAATAAAGTATATCAAAAGATGGAGTTTACCTTTTTAAAGCAGAACTAACATCTGCTGTACTTACCTGCCCAAGCAACATTTATGCCCTGCCTCGACTGTGATTCCAATTTTATGTGTTAGACCATTTTTGGCCATCTTGATTGGCTGGCCCTGGATAACATAACTACTGTCCACTTCACCCTGTAGTTTTCATCCCAGCACCGAAGGAATGACAGGACTGTTCAGTGAGCTGCATATACTCACATGCTTGGCCCGGCGTACAGTCATGAAATGCTAACAGGTAGCTAAGATGCTCCCATGGCAGCAGAGACATAGGGGTTTATTTACTAAAGTTGGAGAGTGCAGAATCAGGCTCACTTCTGCATAGAAACTAATCGGCTTCCAGGTTTTATTGCCAAAGCTTAATTGGACAAGCTGAGGTTAGAAGCGGATTGGTTTCTATTGAGACGTGAGCCTGATTTTGCGCTCCCAGCTTTAGTAAATAAACCCCCCATAGTCTGTTCTGTAATAAAAGCCTACCTGCTAGCCGTTTCTATTTCCTACACACTATAATGCCACTTGGTCTCTGTCCACACTGGGGCGGCTTCAAATTAGCGCGACTTGCAAACAACTTATTTAATAGAGGTCAATGCAAGCCCCTCCGAAGTTGCCCCCAAAGTGACTTGAGTTGCTCCATTTAGAATGGTTCCATTGCCCTGAATGGAGTGCGACTTTTAATGCGGCTAGGTCGCCTGACAGGTCGCCCCGGTGTGATCCGGCACTGGGTGTCAAAACCTCCAGGAAACTTGACAAATTGAGATATTGTGGAAACTTCTTCCTTTCCCGATAGGCTTTTCAAAGTTGGAACAGAGTTTTTTTTTATAATGTTTTGGGTGAGGTAATCATAATGAACAAGGTGATTGCCAATTTTTTATTCATTATTTAAATACATCAGTCATATAATCAGAGACACTTTTTTTCTATAAAATTGAAAATATAGTGAAAATGTTATTTGCCGCTGAAAAAAAAACTTATACTGCTCCGTCAGTCATGTTTGTCCTACATGAAGATGAACATCTATCCCACTTTACTTTATGAGTGTCTGCTGAAGCTTCTTCATTGCCCTCTATGTGACAGCAGCTGTGTGTAGGAGTTGAATGAGGATGGAAGACACTTGTCTTGTTCATTAACTATTACAGTGTTATATTAAAACATGCTTTTATCCATTATATAGATTTGTTGTATTTTAAAGAGTTGCGAATATTATGACGTGTCCAATAGTCCTCAATTAGTGTTCCATAAATACATGCTTGTTATATTTAAAATATATTCCAAATGCAGACATTAAAGGAATGATCTCTGGGAGCCACCAATGCTGACCTCATTTTGTAATACCTAGCTGCATGGCATTGATCCTCTCAAATCTGAATCTGCAGTTTGTTTAAAGTTAGAACCTCAAACTATATTGAATCTATTACATTGGCAGGACAGCCACAAAACTGGCATTTTCTGATAGAGAATTTTGTAAAGGGCCACATGTATCTTTCATTGAAATGGCCATATTGAAATATTTTTGGTATATTTATACAAGAAGTTGTTACAATTGAGTAAACCTGGCAGCAGTGCTGGTCTGGGATGAGATTCTGTGGACATAGCAGAGTGATTCATGGCTCTGGCAGCTGAAGTGTTAATGGCAGCAAGTGGCGCTTTGTGTTCTATCACAGGAGACAGTTGTCGCAGTGACAGGAGGGCGAGGTCCCAATCGGTCAGCAATTCATAACCAGCGCACTATACACTGTGCTACTAGTCACCTCTGCAGGGTTGTAATGCTGATAAAGTCTGATAAAGAACATATTGCTTCTTACCAAAGATGGGTGTATGTGTATCTAACTTTGTGTTTTGGGCAGATTTGAGCTTTTTGTATTTCTATTATCAGAGGTGTAACTTGGTGATATTTAGTCCTCCTCTCCCTTTTTTTTTTTTTTTCCTCTCATGAATCAAATATGAGTAACATAACTTGCATGCACTTGGTGTGTGTTTTATTTTTCATATTATAAACTTTCTCTTCCTGACCTTCCTTTGAAACCATCCCCCTGGACTGCGCTGCCACATTCCCATTATTATATTTGTGTCTCCAGGACCTTTACACTCCCATAGAAGTCTCCTGTACTTGTGTGCTTCCACTTTAAACTATGACTGCATTCATTCAGAGCACCGCACACACGCAGCATGAAGGGGACGCCGAGCCACCATCAATCGCCACTGTAGAGGTGAAAAGGCATGGCTCTTGCTCAGTGTGCGGCACTCTGAAAGGTTGCACATACAGTTCTAGTTCCAAGTAGGAGCACCCATGTAGAGGGCTCCTATGAGTCTCCGTAGATCCCAGCCGCACAGGGGGCACAAATGTAACAAGAGTGTGGCAGCACTGCTAGGGGACAGATTCAAAAAGAGACCCGGAGGAGAAAATAGTAAATATGGCAAATTCATGCAAATTATGTTTTTAGTAACTAATTTATGAAAACAAGAGTTAGTAAAGTCAGCAAAGAGGGGAGGGAGGAACCCTTGCAAGTCAAGAGCAAAATGTGCTAGTATGCATTACATACAAATGCCTTTAAATGGCCCTCCAGCGACACACAGACTCAGGGCTCTGTTTTAGTGGGTGTGTGGGATAATTTACCTTGGGGGCTGATCAATTGAATGTTGATTTGAGTACAGTGTTTGTAGATGGGCCTGTAGTGTCAGGGGATAGAAGAGAGGTTTGACATAAGAGAGGGTCATTCCTCTGCTCTCCTCCTGCCTGGACTCAGAGCCAATTTATATAGAGGTAACCAATCTGATATAAAATTGCTACTGCTGAAGTGTTTGTCTCTGTTCCTGGGGTTCTCAGATTTGGAATCCCCTGAAAGCAGCCTGAATACAGTATTGAGCTATATTGCTCTTGATCTCAGTTATTGCTCTCGATGTTGGATTACTTGACTATATACTGTATTGTTTGTTACCCTTTTCCACAGAAATGTTGCAGTAAAGACACTTTCTGTGTTTTATCATAATTTGTGTGTTTTCTCTTAGTCCTTGCACTATTGCCAAATGTGCCAGAGGGGCTGCGGCTGTTCTTGGGGTTGAGAGGCAGAGTACAAAACCAAACATACTTAAGCGGCTCCTGTGAAGGTAGCGCTACATGTGTATTTAGGAGATATTCCTTGTACCTGTATATTATGAGCTTATTTGTAGGTACAAGTCACAAAGCGGTGTTTGCTACCATTTTAATAAGGGGTTAAGGCTACATGCCTCTGGTACAAAAATCTATAATTGACCTTTATGCCCCAGGGGTGCTATTTATTTATAACATTTTGGGAGCATTTAAAATTTTCAGTCCTTGGAAATCTCCCAGCAGAACAAAAAAATTGAACTGAAGCTTAGGAAAAATATATTTATCGTCCCCCCCCACCCCGCTTTTTGTTTTTTTACCCAAAAGTAATTTAAAGCTGAACTTGGTGAGTCTGAGGGTAGAGGAATAAGCTGCATATGCTCCAGGTTATGGGTGGACCTTGGGCATCCACACATACAGTGCAGGGCTATTTGTCCTGCATTGTACCTGATGACCTCAGTATGCAACTGCCAGCCAGAGTACCTCAGAGAAAAGGCTTTGGGGAAGGGGTGGGCAGACATACAGATGGAAGAAGCCTGTCACGGCAAGGTATAAGTTGAATATTAAAAATCAAGGTGATCTCGCGCATAAATAGTCACAAAATAAAGATGAGAACAAATCATGGGAATAAATAAATAATCAAATAAATACCACTGTGTACACTAATTGCCAAAAAAAGTTCACATGCATGAAAATAGTAATGAAATAACACTGAATAGTATTAAATAAATAAAGTTCCAGGGCGAGTTTTTTTTTGTTGCATAATTTAGGGATGGAGGTACGTCACTGGTGACACCAGACCTTTCCCTTTCTTACTTTCCTGAATGAACACAAAAGTGCACCGCCGGCTGAAATCAAAGATACTGGGATGATGCCTGTGGCTGCAGGTATCCTCCCCGTATAACAACTTCAACCTGGTGACTTATAATACCATTCTTCCAAGTGCGCATGCACGGAGTTCCTGTGATGGGCGTTTGAGCTGAGAGCTCCGCCCCAGCCAGAGGTGCCCCCACAGCAACGCGCACGGCAATTCTGGAGCCCCCACAACGGCACTGCTGACCCCCCCTAAAGCCCGGGAACACCCCTGAATGATAAAAACCCTTGGTTAAGAGGGATTTACGGCCGCAATTGAGTCCATGGTCGCGGAAGGATCTCCAAGATGGCGGCCGCAGCATAGCATCCAGCCACCAGCGTGCACAGCCTCAGACCACAGGCAAGTGATCATCCTGGCGACCCTGAACTTCACCCTGGCTCACAGGTGGGACGCCAACAGGGAAGCACCCCCTCCCCTGCATCTACTCCCCGAGTCCCTGATAGGCCGCACAATGTCACTTTGTTCTCTCCCCCTTAGGGCCTAATACAGCAGCCCAGACCGGCTATATCCCCCCTGACGCTCAGACTAGGGACCAGGCATATCAAATGGCGGACCTATTCGAGGTTCTCAGACCTCCTAGACAGAGGCCTGGTGCAAACAGCTGCCAAAATCACTGGCGACCTGAAAGCCGACTTCCAAAACCTAGGTGCCAGAATAGACACAATAGAACACAAACTGGAAGAAACAGTGGCTGCATCGAATCAAAATTCGAAACACATCTACACAGTACAGGAGCAACTGGACTTGGCCATCTCCAGAATTGATGACCTACAGAACAGGTCCTGGGGAGGTACATCATCAGAATAAGGGGGCTACCTGAAACTGTATCGAATGTACCCACTACGGTCCAGGAATTAATCAGAACTCTGCTGCCCAGCATCCCCCAAAACCGTCTGGAGCTGGACAGAGCCCTAGGAATGATGGAAAGCCCAGAGACCTCATCGCCAAACCCCATTTCTATGCTGTGGAGGAGGTCACGAAACAGCCAGATCCTCACCCCAAGTGATGTGCCAATACCACCCAGTTCAGATCTTTGCAGACCTTTCCCCATCCACAATACAACGAAGAAGAGCATTGAAACGTTATTATTACTGGTCCTGACATTTAGTACAGATGGGCCTTTCCTTTTGCAGTCAAGTTCGCCGACAGGGGGAGATCCTACTCCTCCAGCCTTTCGGAAGGGGAGAGACTACTGCTTCATCTAAAGTTTCTCCCAGGAAATGAAATGGACACCTCCACTGCCGGTACAAGCTCAGCCGTGAGACCTACTCCTACCAGCCCACAATCCCCCTGTGGAACAAATGAAAGGTGAAGACAGCTAAAGACAACAGACCCACCTGAAACTAGACCTTCTCCCACACACCTACCATTTTTTTCTGTCCTGGACCTAGAGTCCGACCACAGACCCGTCTGACCATTGGTAGGGGTCTCCCCCCTACCGCGTTCTACTTGTTCCCCAAGACTGTTCTGCAGTTTTTAAACAGTTTTCTGGATTTTCAAATTTGTTCCCCAGTTTTAAACGCTACTTTGAACTGCCGGAAACACCGGATCCCCCCAGACGAACCCGGTATCCCTCGTGGTATTTACCACCCTTCTTAGCTGCCTGGCCACTGAAAAACGTGAACTTCTCCTCAGTCCACTGCAAAGGCCAAGCGGAGGCGCACCTTCAGCCAGGACTACCACACAAAACTGGGAGGGATGCCAGCGGACATCAGGAGCCACCTTCCCTTTTTTTTTTTTTTTTTTTTTTTTTTTTTTTTATGGGTTCATCACACTGATACACCCAGTTGGATATCACCGCACACTGAATTGCTGTGCTACGTTTACTACAAGAGAACAACAAGAAAAATAAAAAATGAACTATATAGCTTTGCTAGATCAATACAATTAGCAACGGATGAAGATTGAATATTAGCTTCACCGTATTAGCCAGGCCTATTGCTTACACCCATAGCACTGAGCCGTGATGGTGGGTGCGTTCCTCTGAATTAACCACGCATATCAAAACAACACAAGAAAAGTAATTCATCAAGTAGGAACAGGCAATATAGCAAAAGTATGTAAATTTTATTGAAAATTATTGACGTCAACACCAATCAAAGAAATGGTTAAAAAACCAAACACCATCTCCAATGATAAAATAGACAACATTGTCTAGAAACAAAGTGGCCACCACACGCATACAACACATACGTTCCTCTCAACTCACACAGCTGGAATGAAAATTAATTGAGCAGTTATTGGTGGGTAATAGTCCTAGATATTAGTAAATATAGAGGCGAGTTGCTGGTAAGTAGGGAGTAATGGGTCGTGCAACCGTGGGAAATTCACATCCACCATATGAGTAATAACGCAGAGGATGAGGACATATCTGCTGATGAGTAAGTCATTCAAGGCTACAGATATAGAGTGAAGCAATTCACATGAAGTAAAGTGGTGTCAGCTGTAGCCAGTGAGGTGGAGGATGTCTGCTGGGTGGAGAGCTGTAGGTTTGTGGAGATGGGGATATGAAGGGGTGGGAAGTCAAATCGGTCACAACATCAGTGCTAGGGGGAGAAATTGCTGGAAAATAGATATAGCTATCCCATGTAGGGAATATCTGGTTAGATCTCACCCCTTTGTTGACACCGGAAATGTGGTCACGATCAGGCGAAGTTGCAGTGTCCTTTCAGACCATCTCCAAACAGCTCAGCAGGTCCACTTCTGTCCACCGATAGGAATACATGAGCAGAAAGAGGATAGAGGCTATCGGGAGCGATAGTGTGGGGATGGGGAAGTGCCGTTAGGATGCGGTCTGTATCATCCTCCGATTCCCGGTCTTCCGAGCCTGTTTAGCAAGTCCTTGTTCCAATGCTGGTGGAGTCCCCAGGGCTGGTGGGCCGGGTCTGCACACACGATATACAGAGCGTGATGGCGTCATGCTGACGCGTTTCATCAGTCACAGGGATTTCCTCAGAGCATGCGCTGTAGCCTTGTTGGTAACCTTATATAGCCGTTGCACTGAAGTACGTGAATACAGCGGCATCCGGTTGTCAAGGTAACAGGGTGACTAATTATCGGCCATATATGCAGAAAGACAACACTAGTAGATACACATAGAGCCGGCCTGTCTGTGGATATAGGGATAGCAGGGAAGAGATAAAGGGTAGAAAAGGATGAGGGAAGAAGGGGAGGCAAGTGGTAGAATTAGTATGGGTATACTAAAAAATAAAAAATAAGAAAGTGGCGAATTTGGCCAGTAAGGAATTAAATTTAATTTAGGTTTAAAAACTTAAAGAGGGGAGTCCACCTAAACCACCAAAAAAAAAAAAAAAAAAAAATTTATATATATATATATATATATATATATATATATATATATATATATATATATATATATATATATATATATATATATTTATATTTATTTATTAAAAGCCAGCAGCTACAAATACTGCAGCTGCTGACTTTTAATAAATGGCCACTTACCTGTCCCAGGGTCCCGCTCGGTTCTCGGCAGCTGCCGCCGCCATCCCAGATGAGGGAATCAGGAAGTGAAGCGTTGCGGCTTCACTTCCCGGTTCCCTACTGCGCACGCGCGAGTCGCGCTGCGCACCGTAACTGGTCCCTGCTATCTCCTGGGAGCTGTGTGTTTCCCAGGAGACAGCGCGGAGGGACAGGAAGAGGCATAGACTCCCATGGGAGTCTATGCCGGAAGTGGGTGCAAATACCTGTCTTAGACAGGTATCTGCACCCCCTCCCCCCTGAAAAGGTGCCAAATGTGACACCGGAGAGGGGGAGGGTTCCGAAAAGCGGAAGTTCGCTTTAAATATTAAACATAGACATAGCACAGAGAAAAGGGGGAAAGTTAAGCGGTTCACGGACGGAGGTTTAGGGGGTAAGAAACACTGAGAGATTACACTCATTGTTTAACCCCTTGGGGCACATGCTGTCAAGGGTATATATATATATCCACATTTTCTCCTTCTGACAAAGGATTCTATCGAAGTCACCCCTTCTTAGGGGAAGATTGAGCCTGTATATACCCTTGAAGGTAAGTCCAGCTGGATCCCCACCATGAAATTTGAGAAAATGAAGAAGAATGGGACGCTCATCATCCTTTAGGCCCCTTTCACACGGGACGGATCCGTGTTGATCCGCCCCGTGTTTATCCGCTGCTCAGCGGGGATCGCTCCGCTTTCCCCAGCTGAGCAGGCAGATGACAGGGCGGGACCTGCACACTGTGCAGGGACCGCCCTGTCAGATCTCCGCTCTCCCCTATGGGGGATCGGAGGAACACGGACCGTCTGTCCGTGTTCCTCCGATCTGCTGACGGATAGAAAAATAGGATTTTCTTCCGTCCGCAGAATCGGACGAGAGCGGAGGCGGACAACATCGGGTGTCAGCGGATGTACATCCGCTGACACCCGCTATCCCATAGGGATGCATGTATGTCCGTATTTCATCCGAAAACGGATGGATGAAATACGGACATACGGTCCGCACGTGTGAAAGGGGCCTTACTGAGAATGCTTTGGACGTGTTCACCGATTCTGACTTTAGGTTGCAGTTTAGTCTTGCCCACAAAATTTTTCCTACAGGGGCAAGTGAGCATGTAAATTACTCTCGTGGTGGTACAATTAATAAAATGATAGATTTTAAATTGTCTTTTACCGTCAGAATCGGTGAACACGTCCGTGCGGTCAGCATACCTGCAAACTGAACATACCCTTCAGAGGTGGAAGTTGGGTAAGCCAGTTGGGAGTGGGGGATCTTTTGTATTTGGAACATTCTCTGAGGTTCCTAGAGCGACGGGCTGTAAGGAGAGGACGTTTACCAACTATATCTCCAAGAGTGGGAGATTCCGTCAGGATATGCCAATGTTGGGTTAAGATGGCCTTAATCTGTTCGCACTGGGCCCCAAACTTGGTGATGTTCATGTAGGTCATTCGAGGGGTTGGGATCTTTTCCAACAAGAAGCTTTTTACGGTCTGTCTGTAGGGCCTTCTTCCTTGCTTCCCCGATACATGAGTGGGGGTAATCTCTATCCCTGAACCTATTATATACAGTGGCTTGCGAAAGTATTCGGCCCCCTTGAACTTTTCAACCTTTTGCCACATTTCAGGCTTCAAACATAAAGATATAAAATTTTAATTTTTTGTGAAGAATCACCAACAAGTGGGACACAATTGTGAAGTGGAACGAAATCTATTGGATATTTTAAACTTTTTTAGCAATTAAAAAACTGAAAAGTGGTGCGTGCAAAATTATTCGGCCCCTTTACTTTCAGTGCAGCAAACTCACTCCAGAAGTTCAGCGAGGATCTCTGAATGATCCAATGTTGTCCTAAATGACTGATGGTGATAAATAGAATCCACCTGTGTGTAATCAAGTCTCTGTATAAATGCACCTGCTGTGATAGTCTAAGGCTCGGTTCACACAGGGACGACTTGTCAGGCGACCTAGTCGCCTGACAAGTCGCCTCCCATTCTGTACAATGGAAGCGTTCTAAGGGGAGCGACGCAAGTTACATAGTTAGTCAGGTTGAAAAAAGACACAAGTCCATCCAGTCCAACCATAAAAAAAAAAAAAAAAAAAAAAAGAAGAAGAACGTACAATCCAATATACCCAATACTATACCCACAGTTGATCCAGAGGAAGGCAAAAAACCCCAGCAGAGCATGCTCCAATTTGCTACAGCAGGGGAAAAAAATTCCTTCCTGATCCCAGAGAGGCAATCGGATTTTCCCTGGATCAACTTTACCTATAAATGTCAGTACCCAGTTACATTATGTACATTTAGGAAAGTATCCAGGCCTTTCTTAAAGCAATCTACTGATCTGGCCAGAACCACCTCTGGAGGGAGTCTATTCCACATTTTCACAGCTCTTACTGTGAAGAAACCTTTCCGTATTTGGAGATGAAATCTCTTTTCCTCCAGTCGTAAACAGTGCCCCCTTGTCCTCTGTGTTGACCGTCAAGTGAATAACTCAACACCAAGTTCACTATATGGACCCCTTATATATTTAAACATGTTGATCATATCCCCCCTTATTCTCCTCTTCTCAAGAGTGAACAAATTCAGTTCCTCTAATCTTTCCTCATAGCTGAGCTCCCCCATGCCTCTTATCAGTTTGGTTGCCCTTCTCTGCACTTTCTCCAGTTCCCCGATATCCTTTTTGAGAACTGGTGTCCAAAACTGAACTGCATATTCCAGATGAGGTCTTACTAATGATTTGAACAGGGGCAAAATGATATCTCTCTCTCTCTCTGGAGTCCATACCTCTCTTAATACAAGAAAGAACTTTGCTCGCTTTGGAAACCGCAGCTTGGCATTGCATGCTATTATTGAGCTTATGATCTACCAAAACCCCCAGATCCTTCTCCACTACAGATTCCCCCAGTTGTACTCCCCCTAGCATGTATGATGCATGCATATTCTTAGCCCCCAAGTGCATAACTTTACATTTCTCAACATTAAACCTCATCTGCCACATAGTCGCCCAATTAGACAGAGCATTGAGGTCAGCTTGTAAATTGGAGACATCCTGTAAGGACGTTATTCCACTGCATAGCTTGGTGTCATCTGCAAAGACAGAAATGTTACTTTTGATCCCAGATCCAATATCATTTATAAAGATATTAAAGAGTAAGGGTCCCAGCACTGAACCTTGGGGTACACCACTGATAACCTTAGACCATTCAGAGTAAGAATCATTAACCACTACTCTCTGAATTCTGTCTTTTAGCCAGTTTTCTATCCATTTACAAACTGATATTTCCAAGCCTGTAGACTTTAACTTACACATGAGCCGTGTGTGCGGAACTGTATCAAACGCTTTTGCAAAATCCAAATAAACCACGTCCACAGCCACCCCTCTGTCCAAGGTTTTACTTACCTCTTCATAAAAAGAAATCAGGTTTGTCTGACAACTTCTGTCTTTCATGAACCCATGCTGTCTGTTGCTTAAAATGTTTTTTTCCAGCAAGAACTCGTCTATGTGGTCTTTTATTAAACGCTCCAGTATCTTCCCGACTATAGAAGTTAAACTAACAGGTCTATAGTTACTTGGTAAAGACTTTGATCCCTTTTTAAATATAGGCACCACGTTCGCCCTGCGCCAATCCAGCGGTACTATTCCCGTCATTAATGAGTCCCTAAAAATTAGATACAATGGCTTTGAAATTACAGAGCTCAATTCTTTTAGGATCCGTGGGTGGATGCCATCAGGTCCAGGTGCTTTATCCACCTTTATTCTGTCTAAATATTTCTGGACCATATCCCTTTTGAGCCATTGTGGATCATTGGGGGCTGTGTCAATACCACCCCCATGGGAGCGACGCAAGTCCTTCCGACTTAGAAAAAGGTTCCTGTACAACTTTGGGGGCGACTTGCATAGACTTCTATACAGAAGTCGTTTTGCAAGTCGCCCGGGCAGTCGTGTGCAGGTCGCCTCGGTGAGGCGACCTGCAAGTCGTGCCGCCTCTGGTGTGAACCGAGGCTCAGGGTTCTGTTGAAAGCGCAGAGAGCATCATGAAGACCAAGGAACACACCAGGCAGGTCCGTAATACTGTTGTGGAGAAGTTTAAAGCCAGATTTGGATACAAAAAGATTTCCCAAGCTTTAAACATCCCAAGGAGCACTGTGCAAGCGATCATTTTGAAATGGAAGGAGTATCAGACCCTCTAAACTTTCAGCTCAGACAAGGAGAAGACTGATCAGAGATGCAGCCAAGAGGCCCATGATCACTCTGGATGAACTGCGGAGAACTACAGCTGAGGTGGGAGAGTCTGTCCATAGGACAACAATCAGTCGTACACTGCACAAATCTGGCCTTTATGGAAGAGTGGCAAGAAGAAAGCCATTTCTCAAAGATATCCATAAAAAGTCTCGTCTAAAGTTTGCCACAAGCCACCTGGGAGACACACCAAACATGTGGAAGAAGGTGCTCTGGTCCGATGAAACCAAAATCAAACTTTTTGGCCACAATGCAAAACGATATGTTTGGCGTAAAAGCAACACAGCTCATCACACTCAACACACCATCCCCACTGTCAAACATGGTGGTGGCAGCATCATGGTTTGGGCCTGCTTTTCTTCAGCAGGGACAGGGAAGATGGTTAAAATTGAGGGGAAGATGGATGCAGCCAAATACAGGACCATTCTGGATGAAAACCTGTTGGAGTCTGCAAAAGACCTGAAACTGGGACGGAGATTTATCTTCCAACAAGACAATGATCCCAAACATACAGCAAAATCTACAAAGGAATGGTTCACAAATAAACGTATCCAGGTGTTAGAATGGCCAAGTCAAAGTCCAGACCTGAATCCAATCGAGAATCTGTGGAAAGAGCTGAAAACTGCTGTTCACAAACGCTCTCCATCCAACCTCACTGAGCTCGAGCTGTTTTGCAAGGAAGAATGGGCAAGAATTTCAGTCTCTCGATGTGCAAAACTGATAGAGACATACCCCAAGCGACTTGCAGCTGTAATCGCAGCAAAAGGTGGCTCTACAAAGTATTAACGCAAGGGGGCCAAATAATTTTGCACGCCCCACTTTTCATTTTTTTATTAGTTAAAAAAGTTTCAAAAATCCAAAAGATTTCGTTCCACTTCACAATTGTGTCCCACTTGTTGGTGATTCTTCACAAAAAATAAAAATGTTATATCTTTATGTTTGAAGCCTGAAATGTGGCAAAAGGTTGAAAAGTTCAAGGGGGCCGAATACTTTCGCAAGCCACTGTAGGTCCCTGGCTTCGGCATCAAAGTCTTGTTGTGTGGAGCAGTTTCTCCGAGTTCTAAGGAACTGGCCAACAGGTATTCCCTTAATCAGGAATTTTGGGTGGTCACTTGTAGCCTGCAATAGAGTGTTTGCTGCTGTAGGCTTCCTAAAGGTTTTAGTGCCCCTTTCCTTTTTCCGCCATTAGAGTCAGATCAAGGAAGGGAAGTGTATGATGATCGGCGGTAAAAGTAAGTTTGATATTACGATCATTGGCATTGAGTTCGTTCATAAACTGTGTCAGCTCCTGTTCAGAGCCCACCCAGATCATTAACACGTCATCAATGTACCTCAGCCACATGCGACTGTGGCCGAGGTACATTGGCGACGAGTAAACCAGTTCCTCCTCCCACATGCCTAAGTGTAGACAGGCATATGAGGGTGCCCAGGGTGCCCCCATAGAAGTCCCTCTAATCTGTTGGTAGAAGGAGCCCAGAAATTGGAAATAATTATGTTCCAATAAGAAAGTGAGAATCTCTACAATAAATTCATTCTGGCCGAGGAGTGGAAATTTCCTATCCAGGAAAAATTGGACTGCCTTAAGTCCCCATATGTGGGGAATCGACATATACAGGGACTTCACGTCGATACCCACAATGAGAGTAACGACCCATTACTCCCTACTTACCAGCAACTCACCTCTATATTTACTAATATCTAGGACTATTACCCACCAATAACTGCTCAATTAATTTTCATTCCAGCTGTGTGAGTTGAGAGGAACGTATGTGTTGTATGCCTGTGGTGGCCATCTGCACTTTGTTTCTAGACAACGTTGTCTATTTTATCATTGGTGATGGTATTTGGTTTTTTTAACCATTTCTTTGATTGGTGTTGAAGTGAATACATTTTCAATAAAATTTACATACTTTTGCTATTATTGCCTGTTCCTCCTTGATGAATTACTTTTCTTGTGTTGTTTTGATATACGTTTACTACAAGTTTAATTTTTTCTTCATGGGCACCCTTCTCTCCCCTTAACACCTATGTGCCTAACACCATCTATTTCAGAATACGGAATCCTCAGCTCGCAGATGGACACCGTGCACCTTCCCTGCCCAGCGGGAGATCCTCCCAAAGCAATCTTGGATAGAAGACTACTATGGGTGAGTGGGGACGTAGTCATCGGTTGTGCTCCTCATTGTCTCCATGGCTAACACACGGACTGACCTCAAAATAGCCTCCCACAATGTCCAGGGCCTAAACTCACCAGTCAAAAGGAGGAAAATTTTAGATTAAGTCTCCTGGAGAAGGAGAATATCAATTTTAAGGGATTTTTAGTACTTTCCAATGCGGTATAGTCCCAAATACATCCACCCACATTTCCTTCAGTTCTACCTGGCCAATGCGGAAAACAAAACCAGGGGGGTGGCTATTGTTTTTTCAAAATCCTGTAAGTTCAAGAAGAAATTTTGTATACACAGACCCCAAGGGGAGATTCCTAATAGTAAAGGGCACAAATGAAGGACCCCTCTAATTACTCGTCTCCTACTATACCCCAAATAGAGCACAAGCCACATTTTTCAAGAACATGGACACACTTACCCCTCTGCTGGCAGGCATGATCATCTATGGGGGAGACTAGAATGCAGCATTCGACCAGGGACTAGACAAGTCCAAACTCCCCAACGCCCAACTGACTCACCCGACCAAGGAGAGCCACAAAATAGCAAAAAATACTTTCAGCTCATGGCTTGGCATGTCTGGAGGGAACTGAACCCGTCTAAAAAAGGGATCACACACACACACACACACACACACACACACACACACACACACCCGTACAACACTTATACCAGGATAGATCATATCCTGACCCCAGCATCCCTTCCCCCATTTATATTCAACTTATTCCAGACCTCCACACAACTCAAATGGGAATTGAGGGCTGACAGACAGAGCGTCTAGAACAGTATGTAGCCCTACGGGCTCAACATAAAACAAGACCCCTCTAAAGTCCCCGTAACCCAAATAGACAAAGCCAGACTAGCTCTCAACCTAGCCCTCACCAGGCAGAGAAAGCAATACGATGGAACGGTTCCAAATTCTACACACACGCAAATAAAATGGGATCACCACTGGCTGCAAAACTCTCCCCCTGCATTAAGATTCACGCTATGCCCAAGATCAGAATAGCTGGTTAACCGCCCACAGCCAACCCCGCCAAAATCCTTGACGCGTTCCAGGATTTTTACTCCAACCTATATAGCCCACCCTCACAACCCGACAAGGACTCAATCGCTTGGTTTCTTGACGGCCTTCCCATCCTGTCCCTCAATACCACACTCAAAGATCTACTGGAAGCCGCTTTCACAGTGGAGGAGGTAATGCTGGTCATTAAGGACCTCAAGAATGGGTCGGCCTATCCATCCCCTATTATAAGGCCTTCGCGGGAACCCTAACCCCACACCTAACCAAGTTTTTCAACACTGAAACACAGGGCAAATCCTTGGACACCCATCTGAACACGGCATACATCATGGTCATACCCAAACCTGATAAGAATCCCAAAGAAGTCTGCAACTACCGCCCGATCTCCCTGATAAATAATGTGAAGATAGACAAAAATACTGGCCAACCGATTAGTATCCTTCATCCACTCCTACATACATAAAGATCAGATGGGCTTCATCCCAGGTAGACAAGGCCCGGACAAAAGACGACGAGCAATAGACGTGATCTCAATACTGCAATATAACTGGGAGGGGGGTGTTCGAAGCAGGGGCTTCTTCTAGCACTAGACCTGCAGAAGGCCTTTGACAGTGTCCTGGCCTGTTGGTGCTTCGGGCAGCGTTTCACGGGGCTCCTTCACTCTACTCACACCCAAGGGCATTAATCCGACTGCAAGGATGCTACTTTAAACCAATTGACATAGCACGGGGCACCAGGCAGGGCTGTCCGCTATCCCAACTCATTTTTGCCATTGCAACTTTGGCCATAGCTATCCGACACACCCTTAACATTAAAAGGGGTAACTTGGAGACCAAACCCATAAATGCGGACTGTTCGCGGATGACATCCTCCTATTCGTGACTTCCCCTCTAACCTCTCTACCCAACCTCCGCTCAGGGCCATCTTAAGAGCATTATAGGCCCCCAGGCAATACAGTGCACTGGGCCCCTGTCTACACAATCACGCACGAGAATAAAAATCACAGAGCTCAGCAGGTTGCAGGGCGGCGTACGGGGGTCAGCAGGTTGCAGGGCGGCATACGGGGGTCAGCAGGTTGCAGGGCGGCATACGGGGGTCAGCAGGTTGCAGGGCGGCATACGGGGGTCAGCAGGTTGCAGGGCGGCATACGGGGGTCAGCAGGTTGCAGGGCGGCATACGGGGGTCAGCAGGTTGCAGGGCGGCATACGGGGGTCAGCAGGTTGCAGGGCGGCATACGGGGGTCAGCAGGTTGCAGGGCGGCATACGGGGGTCAGCAGGTTGCAGGGCGGCATACGGGGGTCAGCAGGTTGCAGGGCGGCATACGGGGGTCAGCAGGTTGCAGGGCGGCATACGGGGGTCAGCAGGTTGCAGGGCGGCATACGGGGGTAAGTATGTATTATGTTTCTATACTGTAACATAGACATTCATTATTTGTTCCAGAAAGATTAGCATGAGCATTGTGTATTAGGACTATAAAATACCCCCCAGTGCTCAGTATGTTGGGACTGTGCTATACATTACATTCCATCTACATGGGTGTTGTTCTGCAATACACCATCATACAGAATATAAATACCAGATGGGAGGCAGGGGCCGGGCTGTCTTTTCAATGCCAAGATGTGATGAAGATGGGCGGATGGCACAAGATCAATCTGAATCTCTTCAGAAACTGAAAGTTTCGCTCCGCTGCAGCGCTGAAAGTGAGACCGCTCACCGCCGCTCCGTTCCCTCTGAGCATGCTGTCTGAGGAACAGCAGAGGTGGGCAGAGCTTGTTCACTGGCCGTGGTGCGCTTTGAATGCTGGGGCGGCACTGGTTGCCAAGCTAGACGCACGTGCGCAACGCGGACGCACGCAGTCTTCTGAAGTAATTTGCAACGCTGCTGCGCTGAGGATCGGCCCTGGCCCCTGGGACCAGGTAGGGCCCTCCAGGCAAATAGGGCCCCCGGGCAACTGCCCAATCAAAAAAACAGCCCTGCCTCAGCCAAGTCCTGGACAACTTCTCTAAGATATCGGGCCTCAGAGTCAATTACACAAAATCACAAGCCCTTAACATCTCGCTCCCCCTCGAGTGTCTCCCTGTTAAAGCAGTCAAATTTGAATGGAATTACGTCTCAGATATCTGGGTATCACCCTGATGGCCCACACGGAAACTCTTTATGCCCATAATTACCCCCCTCTATACAAGAAACTAGTAGCTGACCTGAAGACCTGGTCCAAGCATGAGCTTTCATGGTTGGGCAGGATCAATTCCATTAAAATGACCTTACTTCCGCGGATCCTCTACTTTTTTCAGCCCCATCCCAATTAGGAAAGGCCACTTAAAAGCGCTTCAGAGTCAGAGACTCAAATACACCTGGGGGGGGGGAACGCCGGTTTTCGCATACCCCAAAACACCCTGTTCCTACACAGGTGCAAGGGTGGTCTTAGACTCCCCAACCTACACAAATACTACATAGTAGCAAGACTGTCACAGCTCTCCACAATTTACTCCAGATATGAAAAACCAGATTGAGTAACGATCAAAAGACAGGCAGAGCCCCGATTCACCCTAGATTACCTGCTTTGGTTGGGGGGGGGAGCCTCCCATACTGTCCCCCTCCTTGCTCCTTGTCCCACTCCTGTGCTCTATGGGACAGCCTCAGGAATCACCCGGCCCTTAAGACACCCTCTCGCTCACCTGTTTGACAACCTGGACTTTCCCCCACGCCTAGACATAAAAGCATTCAAACGGTGGCTGGACAAGGGACTATACCACATAGGACACTTTACCTCCAGGGGCCCTATAACCCTTAGTCACTGCGTCAGCAAATTGGAACTCCTAGACTATCAAAGATTTCGATTAGGACAAATTACCCACTTCCTGCACAAGGTCTGGAAGGACAAACCACTCCCTCCCCAATTCACAACATGCGTTGTGGTGTGGCCAAGCCATGGAGCAAAAGGGGAGCCCTGACTCACCCCACAGTCAAATCCGCCTATATGGAGGCTTGGGAAACCGATCTACAGAGCAGCTAGGACCTGGACACCTGGCACGCTGCCCGCTCAAAGTCATTTAAGGGTATACTAAAGGTTTCCCTGCTGGAAGCTAATATTAAAAGGTCTTAACCAGATGGTACCTTACCCCCACCAGACTTGCTGCCATATATTCAGCAGCCGACCCAACCTGTTTCAGAGGCTGCCAACTGTTAGGGTCGATGGCCCATATCTGGTGGGAGTGCCCTAGGATCCATGCATTTTGGAAGAAAATTTTTAATTTTATCTTCAAAAGGTGACCAATTACCAGGTCCCTGTCTGTAGCCCTCCTTAATGCCCACATACCTTAAATCCCAAAGGATGCTCAAAAACTAATCCACTTTATTCTCACAGGAGCCAAGCTCACTATAGCCAAAGCATGGAAGAAACCTAAACCTTCCTCTCGAAAGCTAGACAGAAAATATCATGGCTAATGACCCAAAAAAAATTGCCCAGTATCTTGACAAGTACAACCCATAAGTTTGAAAAGATCTGGGAACCCTGGGCCAGATTTGTGGGGGATCTCCCTCACTTCCAGTGGTCTAATCACCCCCCCAGTTTCAGGACGGGGGGGGGGGGGGGGGGTTGATAGACCTCCTTTTCACCTCTTTTCCCTCCTTTTTCTCTATCCCCTGATAGTTATCCCTGGCGATGACCTCAGGGAAACCTCTTACTAATCTCAAGCTCGAGACCCGAGGAGATAGACAAGTTGGCCTAAAGTTCTGACCACATGGTTGAGCCCACCAGGCTGGGCCGCTCCAGGTACCCCATGGTGGGTTCCTTCCCTAGGCACAGATTGTTCCCGATAGGGGTGCCTAGGGGGAGCTGTCCTGGTATTGCCCAGCTAGGAAGATCATGTAAAGCTGCTGATCTAGCTGACGCCAAGATTAAAACCATCCTCTCCTCGCATCAGCAGATTTTGTACCACATCATGCTCATCTGTGTAGTCATCATCCCAGGCTTTGTTGCAAATGATATACTATAAGTTATGTACATTTGTTGGGGGGTGGGGGGGGGGGGGGGGGGGGGGGGGGGGGGACCCCCCCCCCCTTTGAAAGTAAAAAATATCAGTCTTCCTTTCCCGGGTGCAGTATGAA